>NW_027507685.1:92447206-92477909 GCF_037356315.1 Lithobates pipiens
CGAGCCCGCCCGTCTCTCTCTCTCTCTCTCTCGAGCCCGCCCTCTCTCTCTCTCTCTCTCTCGAGCCCGCCCTCTCTCTCTCTCTCTCGAGCCCGCCCTCTCTCTCTCTCTCTCGAGCCCGCCCTCTCTCTCTCTCTCTCTCTCGAGCCCGCCCTCTCTCTCTCTCTCTCTCGAGCCGCCTCTCTCTCTCTCTCTCTCGAGCCCGCCCTCTCTCTCTCTCTCTCTCGAGCCCGCCCTCTCTCTCTCTCTCTCTCGAGCCCGCCCTCTCTCTCTCTCTCTCTCGAGCCCGCCCCCTCTCTCTCTCTCTCTCTCTCGAGCCCGCCCTCTCTCTCTCTCTCTCTCTCTCTCGAGCCCGCCCTCTCTCTCTCTCTCTCTCTCTCTCTCTCGAGCCCGCCCTCTCTCTCTCTCTCTCGAGCCCGCCCTCTCTCTCTCTCTCTCGAGCCCGCCCTCTCTCTCTCTCTCTCGAGCCCCCCTCTCTCTCTCTCTCTCTCGACGAGAGAGAGAGAGAGAGCCCGCCCTCTCTCTCTCTCTCTCTCTCTCTCTCGATCGAGCCGCCCCTCTCTCTCTCTCGAGCCGCCCTCTCTCTCTCTCTCTCGAGCCCGCTCTCTCTCTCTCTCTCTCGAGCCCGCCTCTCTCTCTCTCTCTCTCTCGAGCCCGCTCTCTCTCTCTCTCTGAGCCCCTCTCTCTCTCTCTCTCCGCCTCTCTCTCCTCGAGCCCGCCCTCTCTCTCTCTCTCTCGAGCCCGCTCTCTCTCTCCTCTCTGAGCCCCTCTCTCTCTCTCTCTCTCTCTCTCTCTCGAGGCCCGCCCTCTCTCTCTCTCTCTCGAGCCCGCCCTCTCTCTCTCTCTCTCTCTCTCTCTCTCGAGCCCGCCCCCTCTCTCCTCTCTCTCTCTCTCTCTCTCTCTCGAGCCCGCCCCCTCTCTCTCTCTCTCTCTCGAGCCCGCCCTCTCTCTCTCTCTCTCTCTCTCGAGCCCGCCCTCTCTCTCTCTCTCTCTCTCTCTCTCTCTCTCGAGCCCGCCCTCTCTCTCGAGCTCTCGAGCTCTCGAGCTCTCTCTCTCTCTTCTCTCTCTCGAGCCCGCCCTCTCCTCTCTCTCGAGCCCGCCCTCTCTCTCTCTTGAGCCCGCCCTCTCTCTCTCTCTCGAGCCCGCCCTCTCTCTCTCTCTCTCTCTCTCTCGAGCCCGCTCTCTCTCTCTCTCGAGCCCGCCCTCTCTCTCTCTGAGCCCGCCCTCTCTCTCTCTCTCGAGCCCGCCCTCTCTCTCGAGCCCGCCCCCTCTCTCTCTCTCTCTCTCTCTCTCTCTCTCTCTCTCAGCTCTTTTTTCGACCACTCTTTTTCACACCGTCTTTTTTTTTTTTTTTTTTTTTTTTCGCACGCTCTTTATTTTTTTTATTCTTATTTTTCGCAAGCCCGCTGCTGCTGGCTGCATTAAAGCAGAACTTCAATCATTTTTTCATCTTTGCATCTATTATATCTTCTGCCCTTGTTGTTGTTTTAACTTTGGATAGTAAACATTTTTTTCTGCCAGTAAATACCTATACAGCCCACTTCCTGTTTCCTGTCTGGTCATTAGCCTAGGCTTATGACATCATGCACAGCTCTCTCGCACGCTGGTGAAAGTTTGCCAGGAAGGGGGAGGGAGGATGACTGATAAGAGGGCCAATGAGAGCTGCAGAGCTGGGGGGTGTCCTCTGTGTGTCTGTGTAAATCCCAGGAAGTGAACAGGTAGCAGCTTCAGCTGCCCACAATTAAAATGGCTGCAGCCAGACTCAGTGGAGGAAATTTCAGCAGCATATTTAGGCAAGTACAGAATCACATTATATATAAAATAATATGCAAAGTGGTTGGAGGGAAGCTTCAGAATGGCAAAGATGTTTTTATTACAAATTATGTGAGCAGACTGCAGTTCCTCTTGAATGAAAGGCGCGATTTGCTGTTTTTTTCGCGTTCCGTGAACACAAGCGAAATTGCTGCTGTTGTGGGAACTCTTCTACGTGAATGGAGCCCAATAGTTAACGGTATACTGTAAGGTGAACATATTGTAGGCCCTGCGTTGTAACGTGGTGACGGGATGCCATGATGTAGGTTACGGCAATACAAGAACAAGTCCTTAGCGCACTGCAGAGCTAGGGTTGCACCCGAACAGGAGAGTAATAATGCTGTGTGCATAGCGTACCAACAGCTCGGTGAGGTGTGGCCAAATTCTTTTGCTTAAATTGCCCTGCCCCTTCCCAGTAATGCCAAACCTGCCCCCCAGGCAGCTGCCCGCAGCTCCTGGATAGCAACAGATTTGTATGAGAGTATCTGGGTTACTTGGGGAGCCACAGTCCAATCTGAATATGTGTCTGGTTTTCCTTCTACATGAAACCCAGACACATATTCAAACCCAGACTGTCCGGGTCAATCCTGTTCAGGTGGAAACCCTATGCCAGGGGTGCCCAACCAGTGGCCCAGGGGCCACATGTGGCCCGCGACCTCCCTGTCCTGGGATAGAACTGAAATAATACTGTTATTAAAGGTCAGTTTTATGCTAAAAATCACAGTACATATATGGGCATATCTTATCTGCAGTAGTTACTGGGCTGCTTTCAAACTGATCCATAGGTGCACTGAACCATAGACTTCTATTATTACCTGCGGGTTTGTGAGCTTTCTGAAAGTGCACCAAACCTGCAGAATATAATAGATGTCTATTGCAAACTGCAGGAAAGCAAAAGGTACACTGCGTTGCACGACGTGTAAACCGCAGCGCATCAGTGTGAAAGCAGCCTTGGACCCCTTTCACACAGTCAGTCCGACAGTCAGACCAACTGGACCCACCACTCACTCTCTAAGTAAAGTGGCAGACATAAACCGACTTGTGTTCTACCTCCAATACGATCCGCCTTAAAAAAAGTATCGTGGGCTGCGTCCATGTCTGCTCTGAAAAGCAGAGCGGACACGGACATGCCATCCACCCGCTCCGCTCATTGTGGCCCGCGACCATTTACCAAGTCGCTGAAGTGGCCCTTGATCTTCAAAAGGTTGGGCACCCCTGCCCTATGCCGAGCACAGGCATGAACTATCTTGCTCTGAAAAAAAATAAAATTAAGCGGGGGCCGTTAAGGACTCATGCACATGGTTGCTTATGCCTGTATAGCAGGGGGTCTCAAACTGGCGGCCCTCCAGCTGTTGCAGAACTACAAGTCCCATCATGCCTCTGCGAGTCATGCTTGTATCTGTCAGCCTTGCAAAGCCTCTTTGGACTTGTAGTTCTGCTAGAGGGCCACCAGTTTGAGACCCCTGCATGTATAGCGTAAAAAAAATAAATGGTGCGTATTCGGTGCCTGGGACGTGCAGGCGCAGCGTAGAGTCCACCAGCAGCAGCTCTGCTCAAAATCAATGACAGGTTGAAATACGAAGTGGCTGTAACCTGGGCTATGCCCATTTGATTGAGTGCTCACGTTCAGAGGCCACGCATTTTGACGCACGCTCCAAAGTGAGGGGATGTGAATGGCCACAGCTCCCCGTCTCTGGGATTTTGAGAGACTGTCCCTGACTTTGGAGGGACTGTCCCCGATTTGGAGAAATGTCCTCTGTCCTCATTTGTACCTCATTTCTGTCTGATCTATATAGTTTATATAAAATGCCACTTTTTATCTTTTCCCAGTGCTAAACCTTTCATCCAAATTTAAATTGCTGCATTTGTAAATTTTAAAAGCCAATATAAAAGGAATTAGAAGTGGGGAAAAAAACAGCACTTGTGGATTTAATTAAACTTTAATTTTGGATTAATTCTCCTTTAAGGGGGTGTGGCAGGGGGCGTGCCCTATGCCTACATATGTTTGGTAGTAGGTGTCCCTCATTCCCATCTCAAAAGGTGGGAGGTGTGGAATGGGGTCCTCAGGGCCGGTTCACGCCAGAATGCAGGGAAAGGCACATGTCTACCGCTCCTCTTTCCCAGGGCTGAAGACTCTGTGAGCCTCTTTGCAGATTTCTGGGAGTGTCCGATATCAGTGATTCCTCCTCCCCTGCTGTGCACTGTGGTTGCATCCATTGACCCCCCCCCCCCCCCCCTACATCTATGCCCCGGAGGAGACTCAGGGGTTGGGGTGATGTAACTAAAGCACACAGCGGTGGGCAAGGAGATCTGATGCTTTAAGAAGCGTTACATACCCAAAGAGCAGGGATCTCAAAACTACAGCCCTCCAGCTGTTGAGACAACATGTCCCATGAGGCATTGCAAACTGACATTCACAGACCATGACTAGGCATGATGGAATTGTAGTTCCTGAACTGGAGGGCCGTAGTTTGGAGACCCTTACCCTAGAGCAGTGATGGCGAATCTTGGCACTCCCAGATGTTTTGGAACTACACTTCCCATGATGCTTAACTACACTGCAGAGTGCATGAGCATCATGGGAAATGTAGTTCCAAAACATCTGGGGGTGCCAAGGTTCTCCGTCACTGTTCTAGAGGGATGTCCAAACTACGGCCCTCCAGCTGTTGTGAAACTACACTTCCAGTGAGGCATTGCAAAATTCTGACATTCACAGACATGACCAGGGATGATGGGAATTGTAGTTCCTGAAACACTGGAGGGCCATTAGTTTGGAGACCCCTAAGCTGGTCATACCATGCCTCCTAACTTTTTGGAGATAGGAATGAGGGATACCTATTGACAAAAGTATGTAGGCATAGGGACAACGCCCCCCCTTAAAGGGGAATGAATTATATAAAAAATAAAAAATAAGTTAAACCAAAAGTAATTTTTTTTTTAACCACATCTATTTCTTTATATTGCATTTTTTATACTACTGTAGAGATCAGACCAGAATGAGGATAAAACGAGGAGGAAAGAAGGACAGCGGGACTTTGTTCTAAATCCGGGACAGTCCCTCAAAATCTCGGACAGTTGGGAGGCATGCCATCCATACACAAAAGAACATCTAATAGGTTCTTCCATCCACACCAAACAAAGCAGATGGACCAAAACCTCCCATTGCGGCAATCTTATTCAGATAGGCAGCACCTGCGGTTACCAGACCACCCAAACAGTGCCTGCATCCGATTGGCTGGAGTCGCTGTTCAACTGGCAATTTTCCGCCCGACATAACTGAAAATCGGTGGTGTCGCTGGAAGACCCGCAAATTGAATATCAGCTGATTCTGCTGGAAACTTCTGAAATTTGATTGGTGTATGGCCAACTTACCCAAGGCTGCTGTGCTGGAAATGGAGGGGACGCAGAAGATGGGGGGGGGGGGGCACCAAAGGGAGTACAGTCTTCTATTGCAGGGTGCTTGTGGATTTCTACCTTTAGACATCTGACAGGGTCTCTAACACAGGGGGGTCTCAATCTGGTGGCCCTCCAGCTGTTGCAAAACTACAAGTCCCACGAGGAATTGCAAGGCTGACAGTTACAAGCATGACTTCCACGAGCAGAGCCATGATGGGACTTGTAGTTTTGCAACCGCTGAAGGGCCGCCAGTTTGAGACCCCTGACAGCTTAATTTTTTTAAGATCAGAGTATTTGTTTAGCCCCTTCAATACCGGGCACTTACACCCCCTTCCTGTCCAGGCCAATTTTCAGCTTTCAGCGCTGTTGCATTTTGAATGACGATTGCGCGGTCATGCAACACTGTACCCACAAGACATTTTTATCATTTTTTTCCCACAAATAGAGCTTTCTTTTGGTGGTATTTGATCACGTCTGGGGGTTGTTATTTTTTTGCACAACAAATAAAAAAAAATAGACCGAAAATTTTGAAGAAAAAAAAAAAGGGTTTCTTTGTTTTTGTTAAAATGTTGTAAATAAGTACGTTTTCTCCTTCACTGATGGGCACTGATAAGACGGCACTGATGTGGTGGCACCAATGAAGTGGCACTGGTATGCAGCACTGAAAGGCTGCACTGATGGGTACGTGTGGCACTGTTAGGTGGGCACTGATGGCCATGGATGAGCACTGATAGGTGGCAAAAATGGGCACTGAAAGGCTGCACTGATGGGTACTTATGGGTGGCACCGTTAGGTGAGCACTGATGGGTGGCACTGGTATGCAGCACTGATGGGTGGCACTGGTATGCAGCACTGATGGGTGGCACTGGTATGCAGCACTGATGGGTACTCATAGGTGGCACTAATGGGAACTGAAAGGCTGCACTGATGGGTATTTATGGGTGGCACTGTTAAGTCAGCAAGGATAGGCACTGATGGGTGGCACTGTTGGACAACACTGATGGGTGGCACTGGTGTGCAGCACTGATGGGTACTCATAGGTGGCACTAATGGGCACTGAAAGGCTGCACTGATGGGTACTTATGGGTGGCACTGTTAAGTGAGCACTGATGGGTGGCACTGATGGACGACACCAGTATGCAGCACTGATGGATGGCACTGGTATGCAGCACTGATGGGCACTCATAGGTACTACTGTTAGGTGGCACTGATGCACTCTGATAGATGGCACTGATGGGCATCACTGATAAGGAGATATCTGGAAGGCATTAGTAATGGGCACTGGCATATTTTGGGCACTGTGTGGCATACCTGGTCATCCATCCATGGTGGCCATCCCTGGTGATCTTGGTGGTGTAGTGCGGGGGGCTGCGCTGATTGGCTCTCCTCTACTCACGTCCAATAAATGGCTTTTCCTGTTTACACTGTGATTGGACACAGCTGATCACATGGTAAAGACCCTCCACCAGAGGCTCTTTACCGAGACCGGTGTAACAGTGTGTCAGACCAACACGCCGCACCACCGATTGCAGTGATGTGTGCCCCCTACGGACGCACGCCGGCAGTTATCTTGAAAGACATCACATGACGCCCAGTCAGAATGACTGAACCATCGCCCGGCGGTCATTCTGCTGTAGGCCGGGTGGGAAGTGGTTAAAATGATTTCAGCTGTGCTTCCCTTTAATCGCCACAGGCACCTGCCAACGTACCTCCCTCTGTACAACTGTGTTGGGTTTGTTTGTAAACAAACACATGTGATTGGCTGCAGGAGTTGTCGCCCGATTCTTATGGCCCATACACACGATCTGAAAATTGTACGAAAAATACCACTTTCTGAGCAATCGTACAATAATCGGATCGATAGTACAGAGCCGATCACGGCAGTTCAGCCGATAGATCAAGCACAACAATTATTCTCCTACAATACCAGATCGTTCGATTTTCATCTGACAATACAAATGCACTACAAGACATCACTTCCGGATTTTTTTTTTTTTATTCTGTCGTATGAGAATTTTCTTAATTTTAGTAAACTCTTCACGTTCGATCTGCGATATCCGATTTTTGGATTGTGGCTACGGGGCATTAAGCTAGCCATGTGCACATTTTTTCGGCAATGTATCCCTTTAACAGCCACAGCCAACCGTCAATGCTCCTCCTGTACAACTGTGTTGAGTTTGTTTGTAAACAAACACAAGTGATCAATACGACTGGCTGCAGGAGTGTCTCCCTGATCCTTAGGCTAGCCATACATGCATGTTTTCAGCTATGTCCCCCTTTAACAGCCACATTCAACTGTCAAAAGGGAGACATAGCCAACAAAAACGATTGAATGGCTAGCCTAAGGGTCAGAGAACCATTTCTGCAGCCAATCACATTGATCACACCTGTTTGTTTACAAACAAACCCACCACAGATGTACAGAGGGAGCAGCATTGACAGTTGGCTGCAGCTGTTAAAGGGGCACATAGCCAGAAAAAAAAATGCACGTAGGACAGTAGGGATGAGCTGAACACCCCCCGGTTCGGTTCGCACCAGAACTTTCGAACGGACCCCAAATTCGAACGAACTTTAGAACCCCATTGAAGTCTATGGGACTCGAACGTTCGAAATGAAAAGTGCTAATTTTAACGGCTAATATGCAAGATACTGTCCTAAAAAGGGTTTGGGGACCTGGCTCCTGCCCCAGGGGACATGGGTCAATGCCTAAAATGTTTTTAAAAATGGCCGTTTCGGCGGGAGCACTGATTTTAATGACGATTAAAGTGAAAAAAAAGTGAAATATTCCTTTAAATATGGTGCCTGGGGGGTGTCTGTAGTATGCCTGTGAAGTGCCATGTGTTTCCCGTGTTTAGAACAGTCCCTGCACAAAATGACATTAAACGGAAATAACACCATTTAAAACTGCTTGCGGTTTTAATGTTATATCTGGTTCCTGCAATATGGTTGAAAATCATTGAGAAAAATGGCATGGGTAGCCCTCCCTGCCCATTACCAGCCCCTTTAGGTCTTGTACGCATATTAAGGGGAACCCCGTACCCATATTAAAAAAAAGTTAAATGCGTGTGGCCCCCAGGCCCTATATACTCAGAACCGCAGTATACAGGCGGTGCAAACAAGACGGTGACTGTGTAGGCTTGTTGTGTTAAGTTGAATCTGTTTGTAATTTTCAACTGGTACATTTTTAAAGTGTAGCTCCAGTCCAAAAAACTATTTTTAAGCTTTTTGGAAAACATAGGGAAGGGTTATCACCCCTGTATAATTTGTTTTGTCGTCCATCTTTTTTCATCTCACTTGCTGTTGTCTCCTTCCGTTTGCAAGTAGGAGATGTTTGTAAATTGGATGTTTGAAAGTAGGGGCCTGCCCTATATGCTCTGCAGAAATGGCGGAACAAGGTGTTGGTTTTGCCACAACATTGTAAGCCCTCAAAGTGACTCTTGGTGGGCGCTGGAGCGCCCTGCTGTGAACGATTATATCAAGAATTGTAATTACATGCCATTGTTGAACAGTGGTAGAAAAATTGACCTTTGGTGGTTGTGGTGCTGGTGCCACAACACTATAAGTCCTCACCGTTACTCTGTGTGGGCACAGGAAGGGGCCCTCCTGTGAAATATTATATCAAGAATTGTAATTACATGTCCCTGTTAAACAGGGGCAGAAAAATTGGGCCTTAGGCACTGGTGCTGGTGCCACCACACTGCAACCTCTGCCATATACTCTAGTTTTATTGCAGGAATTAGCCCTGCTGCAAAGCATTGCATCAAAAATTGTACTTAAACGCCCCTGTTAAACAGGGGCAGAAAAATTGGGCTGATGGCATCAACCAGAACCAGAAATGTTCTTCCAACATATCAGCGGAGGAGGAAGAGGATAGACAATCAACATAACAGGACAGTCACTCAGCATCAGCATAGGCAGTCTTGAAGGGATGTGATATTTCAAAAAAAATTATTCTGTCACATCAGCTTCAGGTGCTTGGTAGCTGTGGGTGATCCAAGACTGATTCATCTTGATGAAGGTCAGTCGATCAACTGATTCGGTGGACAGGCGCACCCTGTGATCGTTAACAAAGCCATCAGCAGCACTGAAGGTGCGTTCCGAAAGAACGCTGGATGCAGGACAGGCCAGTAGCTCAATTGCATACTGTGCAAGCTCTGGCCAGTGATCCATCCTCAAGACCCAGTAAGCCAGAGGATTTTCGGTGGGAAAGGTGTCCAAGTCTGACCTTGCCCCTAGGTATTCCTGCACCATGTAAATCAGACGCTGGCGATGGTTGCTGGAACCGATCATACCTTGGGGCTGCGGACTAAAAAATTGTCTGAAAGCATCAGTCAGACGGCCACCTTCTCCACCGCTCCTTCTGACCGATGCCTCAGCAACACGTTGTCCAGGACCAGGAGTTTGTAACCTCCCAGTCTCTGGGAACGCGTTGCACAGACCTTTCTGCAAGGCCTCCCGGAGATGTCTCATCCTCTGCTCCCTCTGCGATGGCAAGATAAGGTCGGCAACCTTACCCTTGTACCGTGGATCAAGGAGAGTGGCCAGCCAGTAATGGTCCCTCTCCTTGATCCGAAGAATACGAGGATCCTTCCGCAGGCTTTGCAGGATCAGGGAGGCCATGCAGCGTAGGTTAGCTGAGGCATTCGGTCCGGAGTCCTCTGGGTCACTAAGGACATGATCCGCAGCTACCTCCTCCCAGCCACGTACAAGTCCACGTGTTTCTTGGGACTGTAAATCATCCCTACAAGACTGCTGATGCTGAGTGCCAGCCTCCACCTCCATGCTGACACAATCATCATCCTCCTCCTCCTCCTCCTCTTCCTCCTCCTCATCCTCTTCCTGTGTGATGGGTGGCACAGCAGGAACACTGTCTGGACAAAGGGGGCCTTGAGAGGCAAGGAAGTCCTCCTCTTCCTGCCTCTGTTCTGCCTCAAGTGCCCTGTCCATTATTCCACGCAGCGTATGCTCCAAGAGGTGGACAAGAGGTACAGTGTCACTGATGCATGCACTGTCACTGCTCACCATCCTTGTGGCCTCCTCAAACGGTGACGGACAGTGCATGCATCCCTGATCATGCCCCACTGGCGTGGTGAGAAAAAAAACAAGCTCCCCTGACCCTGTCCTGGTGCCGTAGTCACACAGGTACTCATTGATGGCCCTCTGCTGCGTGTGCAGCCGCTGCAGCATGGCCAATGTTGAGTTCCATCTGGTGGGCATATCACATATAAGGCGGTTCTTGGGCAGGTTCAACTCCTTTTGGAGCTCAGCCAGCCGAGCACAGGCATTAAATGATTGGCGGAAATGCACACAGACTTTCCTGGCCTGCTTCAGGACATCCTGTAAGCCGGGGTACCTGCCCAAGAACCGCTGCACCACCAGGTTAAGGACGTGAGCTACACAGGGCACATGGGTCAGTTGTCCCTGTCAGAGGGCGGAGAGGAGGTTGGTGCCATTGTTGAAAACCACCATTCCTGGCTTAAGCTGGTGTGGCGTCAACCACCTCTCGGCCTGCCCCTGCAGAGCTGACAAAACATCCGCCCCAGTGTGGCTCCTGTCCCCCAAACAAACCAGCGCAAGCACGGCATGGCATCGTTTTGCCTGCGTACTTGCGTAGCCCCTGGAACGCCTACGGAGCACCGCTGGTTCTGAGGACAGAGCACTGGAAGAGGCCATGGAGGAAGAAGAAGAGGAGGGGGTGGAGGAGAGAGGTGTGTCACAACCAATAGTAGCATTTTGGAGGCGTGGTGGCGGAACAACCTCAAACACTACTGCACCTTGTCCTGCATCCTTCCCAGCAGCCAGAAGAGTGACCCAATGGGCCGTGAAAGACAGGTAACGTCCCTGTCCATGCCTGCTGGACCATGAGTCAGCGGTAATATGCACCTTACCGCTGACCGCCCTGTCCAGCGAGGCAAGGACATTGCCTTCCACATGCCGGTAGAGAGCCGGAATCGCCTTCCGTGAGAAAAAGTGGCGTTTGGGGACCTGCCACTGAGGAACCGCACATTGTACAAACTCACGGAAGGGGGCCGAGTCTACCAACTGAAAAGGCAGCAGTTGAAGTGCTAGCAATTTAGCCAAGCTAGCATTCAACCGCTGGGCATGTGGATGGCTGGGAGTGAACTTCTTTCGCCAGTCCAGCAGCTGGGGCAGGGACATTTGCCTGCTATAATCGGACGTGGGTGTACCGCTAGCAGAGTTCCCGGAAGCACTTGGCTGTGACACACCTAATTCTACACCTTCATTCCCCTCAGAGCAGGTTTCAGAAAGGACTGAAGGTCTAGTGGGGTTGGAGATGCCAGCTGATGAGGAGCAAGGAGAGGTCCGCTTTGTTCTTTGGTGTGGGTCTTTGAGGTACGCTTGCCAACGAGCTGCATGGCAGGTCAACATATGTCTGGTCAAGCATGTGGTGCCCAAGCGGCTTATGTTTTGGCCACATGAGATACGCTTGAGACATATGTTGCAAATAGCAGCGGTGCGATCTGATGCACTCGTCTCAAAAAAGGCCCACACCAAAGAACTTTTAGAATAACGCGCAGAGGCAGCGCTCTGCACAGGCGGAGCTCTGCGGTGTGATTCAGTCGGTGCGCTGCCCCCAAGCTGGCCCCCGGAGGGCATCCTGCCTCGTTGGACATGTGCCTCCTCCTCCTCCTCCTCCTCTCTCCTTCCAGGCACCCACGTGGAGTCAGTGCCCTCATCATCCCCTCCCTCTTCATCGCTGTAGAAAACCTGGCAGTATGCTGCAGCTTGTGGAACATGACTGCCAGATTGCTGTCCTTCTTGAGCATCCCCTCTCTCTGCGCTCACGCTACTGCCTTCCTCTAGCTGAGTGTCATCATCAGAGCCCACAAAACACTGGGCATCCTCCTGGAGCATGTACCCAACACTGTGCTCAAAGAGTTCAGGAGACTCCTCAGGAGGACGTGGTGGGTCTAGGGAAGGAGTCACTGATGATGACATTGAGAGGAGGGAAGACGATGCGTTGGCAGCTGCTTTGCTAGTACCCTGAGCCTGGGTGAGAGAGGATGAGGAGGATGAAGAGGGCTTGGTCATCCACTCTACCAAGTCGTTGGCATGTTGCGGCTCAACATGTCCAGCTGCCGAAAAGGACGACAAGCGTGTCCCATGGCCACGTGCTGATGACAATGCACCGCTTCCACGACCAGCACTGTTGTCTCTAGACACAGAGCCTGCTTGCCCTCTTTTATCGGCTTGCACCTGTCTGCCTCTCCTTGCTGGCCTTCCAGACATGGTAATGGCCTGAAGGGAGTTGGGTAAAAAAGCAGTTGGGTAGTGTATATTGTGCTAGAGGCACACAACACCCACTAACTCCTGCAGATGCCTTTATTATAGAACACCAGAGATAAAGGGGTATATACAGATGTATACTGTGCTGTGCTGGAGGCACACACAACTTCCAATAACTCCTGCAGATGGCAAGTGGTCTCAAATAGAGAAGAGCTATGTAGGTGGATATAGCGGTATGTACTGGGTACAGAGCACGCAGACAGCACGTACTAGCTCCTAACACTACTGACTGCAAGCTCTATTATGAAAGATAGATCACTAGCTATATAGGTGAGGTGAATATAGTGGTGTATACTGCGGTCAGGGCACACAAACAACAACCACTACACAACAGCAAGATCGAAAATCATCCGAAAACGATCGGTGTGTACTGTGTTGAAGGTACACAGAACACCCACTGCTTCAGACGCCAACACACTACACAAGGCCGCCGCGCTGGTGGCCTTATATAGTGTGGGGCGTGCACTACACAGCCTGAGCTATGATTGGCCACAGGCATCCTGCCTGTGGCCAATCATGGCTCTCCTCGCTGCCGGCACTGCGATTGGCCAAGCATGCGGGGTCACAGTGCATGCTTGGCCAATCATGAGCCAGCAATGCACTGCGCCATCGCAGTGCATTGTGGGCCGTGAGCGCCACACGAATTTGGCGCGAACGGACCAAAATGTTTGGACTTCGAACGGACGAACAGCCGATGTTCGAGTCGAACGTATGTTTCGACTCGAACACGAAGCTCATCCCTATAGGACAGTCCTATGTCCCCCTTTAATAGCTGCAGCCAACTGTCAATGCTGTTCCCTCTGTACAGCTGTGGCGGGTATGTTTGTAAACAAACACGTGTGATCAATGTAATCAATGGCTGCAGAAATGGTTCTCTGATCCTTAGGCTAGCCATTCAATCGTTTTTTTTGTCAGCTATGTTACCCTTCCCTGACAGTTGGCTGCGGCTGTTAAAGGGGGACAGACGAAAACATGCATGTATGGCTAGCTAAAGGATCAGGGAGCCACTCCTGCAGCCAAATTGTATTGATCACAGGAGTTTGTTTACAAACAAACGCACCACAGCTGTACACAGGGAGGGGCATTAATAGATGCAGCCAACTGTCAAAGGGATACATAGCCGCAGAGGCGGCTCTCTAATTAGGCAAATTAGGCGATGGCCTAAGGCCTTGCCCTCTCAAGGGCCTCGCCCTTTCAGGGTCCTCGCCACCACCTAGTTTGCCTAAAGAGCTGCCTCTACTATTCTCCTGCATCAATCCTAGTACAGTCAGTGAGCGCAGGGGAGCTTTTTGCCCGCCTCGTTCAGTTTACAAACAGTCCTTCTCCTCTCTACTCTGTTACACCACGCCCCATGAGATGACTGCCCAGTCTCCATTGGAACAGCCGGCAGAGACTGACAACTGCCCCGCCCCTTACAGCCCCGCCAGCAAATGCTGTCCGTCCCTTGAGCCGATATCTTGTGCAAAGGCTGGGCACAGCTAGCACCTCAGCAGGATTGCGAGTCCACCCTCCTTCCAGGGCAGGGCTTCTGTGGTGGAGGCGGAGCCAATTCAAGTTCTCTCGCTGTAGCCTGTCTGTGTGCAGCCGACTGACCACTGAGCTCAGTGAGCTGAGGATGTGCTGAGCTGTGAGGGGACAGAGCATATGTGAGGTACATATGACTGGGGGGTGTGCACGTGACGGTGTGACCATGTGAATGGGGGTGTGTGCATGTCACTAGGGGGTGTGTGCATGTGATTGGGGGGCTGGGCATGTGACTGGGTGGGTGTGTGCATGTCACTGGGGGGTGACCATGTGATTGGGGGGGTGTGCATGTGATTGGGGGGGTGTGCATGTCACTAGGGGGTGAACATGTGATTGGGGGGGGTGTGCATGTCACTAGGGGTGAACATGTGATTGGGGGGGATGTGCATGTCACTAGGGGGTGTGCATGTGACTGAGGGGGTGTGCATGTGACTGAGGGGGTGTGCATGTCACTAGGGGGTGAACATGGGACTGGGGGGGTGTGCATGTCACTAGGGGGTGAACATGTGACTGGGGGGGTGTGCATGTCACTAGGGGGTGAACATGTGACTGGGGGGGTGTGCATGTCACTAGGGGGTGTGTGCATGTGATTGGGGGTGTGCATGTCACTAGGGGGGGGGGGTGATCATGTGATTGGGGGTGTGTGCATTTGATTGGGGGGCTGGGCATGTGACTGGGTGGGTGTGTGCATGTCACTAGGGGGTGAACATGTGATTGGGGATGTGCATGTCACTAGGGGGTGAACATGTGATTGAGGGGGTGTGCATGTCACTAGGGGGTGTGTGCATTTGATTGGGGGGCTGGGCATGTGACTGGGTGGGTGTGTGCATGTCACTAGGGGGTGTGTGCATGTGACTGGGGGTGTGTGCATGTCACTAGGGGGGTGACCATGTGACTGGGGGTGTGTGCATGTCACTAGGGGGTGAACATGTGACTGGGGGTGTGTGCATGTCATTGGGGGGTGTGCATGTCACTAGGGGGTGAACATGTGATTGGGGGGTGTGCATGTCACTAGGGGGTGAACATGTGACTGGGGGGTGTGCATGTCACTAGGGGGTGAACATGTGACTGGGGGTGTGTGCATGTCACTAGGGGGTGTATGCATGTCACTAGGGGGTGTGTGCATGTGATTGGGGGGCTGGGCATGTGACTGGGCGGGTGTGTGCATTTCACTAGGGGGGTGTGCATGTGATTGGGGGGGTGTGCATGTCACTAGGGGGTGAACATGTGATTGGGGGTTGTGCATATTACTAGGGAGTGAACATGTGATTGGGGGTTGTGCATATCACTAGGGGGTGAACATGTGATTGGGGGGTGTGCATGTCACTAGGGGGTCAACATGTGATTGGGGGGGTGCATGTCACTAGGGGGTGTGCATGTCACTAGGGGGTCAACATGTGATTGGGGGGGTGCATGTCACTAGGGGGTGTGCATGTCACTAGGGGGTGAACATGTGACTGGGGGGTACATGCATGTGAATGGGGGTGTGTGCATGTCACTAGGGGGTGTGTGCATGTGATTGGGGGGCTGGGCATGTGACTGAGTGGGTGTGTGCATGTCACTAGGGGGGTGAACTTGTGACGGGGGATGTGTGCATGTCACTAGGGGGGTGAACATGTGACTGGGTGGGTGTGTGCATGTGAATGGGGGAGGTGTGTGCATGTCACGGGGGGGGGGGTGTGCATGTCACTAGAGGGGGGTGAACATGGGATTGGGGGTGTATGCATTTGACGGGGGGGGGGGGTGTGAATGTGACTGGGAGGGTGTGCATCCCACTGGGGGGGGTACATGCGACAGGGGGGGTGAGCATGCAACGGGAGGTGCGAATGTGTTTGGGGGGTACATGTGACTGGGGTTTACAGTCAGGTCTGCTCAGTCCTCTGCCAGTGTCCCAATGTGCCTGTCTGTGATTGACAACCCGTGTCCTCCTGACCTGACTCCACCCCAGCCATCCAGGGCTCCACTGCGGTGGTCAGGAGGTTCCACCTCAATCCAGTGTGATCCTCAGCCATGGTGGGCAAGGCACTCTTCATTCTGCGCTGGCACTGCTCATGATCGACTTCTCTGTGGCTATATCTCCCACCAGGAGCTCTTCCACTATGAGGAGTCCGAGGGGACCTACTGCTTCCCAACAGGGATGACGAGAGAGACAAAACACTGACACCAGCACTAGCAGAGTGCACACTAACACCAGCGCCGAGAGAGACAGAGCGCTGACACCAGCGCCGAGAGAGACAGAGCGCTGACACCAGCGCCGAGAGAGACAGAGCGCTGACACCAGCGCCGAGAGAGACAGAGCGCTGACACCAGCGCCGAGAGAGACAGAGCGCTGACACCAGCGCCGAGAGAGACAGAGCGCTGACACCAGCGCCGAGAGAGACAGAGCGCTGACACCAGCGCCGAGAGAGACAGAACACTGACTCTCTCAGTGCTCTGTCTCTCGCGGTGCTGGTGTCAGTGCTCTGTCTCTCGCGGTGCTGGTGACACCAGCACTAGCAGACACTGACACCAACTTTGAAATAGAGGACACAGACACCAGTACTCTTAATATGCAATTCAATTTTATTGCTTGAATTATTTTTTCCCTTATGGACGTGAGTGGGGCCTCATGTCTAAGTTATGCCTAAGGCCTCACAAAGCCTAGAGCCGCCTCTGCATAGCCGACAAAAATGATCAAATGACTAGCCAAAGGAACAGAGAACAACTCCTGCAGCCAATCATAATGATCACATGAGTTTGTTTACAAACAAACCCCACCACAGCTGTAGAGAGGGAGGAGCATTAATAGCCACAGTCAGCTGTCAAAGCTCCTCCCTCTTTGTTTACAAACCTCTGTAGACTGGGGCGGCACAGTGGTGTAGTGGTTAGCACTCTCACCTAGCAGTAATAAGGGTCGCTGGTTTGAATCCCAACCATGACACTACCTGCCTGGAGTTTGCATGTTCTCTCTGTGCCTGCGTGGGTTTCCTCCGGGTACTCCGGTTTCCTCCCACACTCCAAAGACATGCAGGTAGGTTAATTGGCTTCTGTCCCAAATTGGCCCTAGTATATGGGGACCTTGGAATGTGGGCTCCTTGAGGGTAGGGACCAATGTGAGTGTGCAATGTACTGGGATAGGGACAATTGCAGACACTCACTCAGGTTGAACTGGATGGACTGGTGTCTTTATTCAACCTTACTAACTATGTAACTATGTATGTAGAGAGGGAGGAGCTTTGACTGACTGCGGCTATTAATGCTCCTCCCTCTCTACAGCTGTGGTGGGGTTTGTTTGTAAACAAACTCATGTGATCATTATGATTGGCTGCGGGAGGTGATCCCTAGGCTAGCCATACATGCATTTTTCTGACTGTATCCCTTTAAACAGCCATTTTGCAATGTACCTCCTGCTGTACAGCTGTGTTCGGATTTGTTTGTAAACAAACTCATGTGATCAATGTGATCGGCTGCAGTAGTTGTTCTCTGATCCTTAGGCTAGCCACACACGCATTTTTTTGGCTATGTACCCGTTTAACAGCCACAGCCAACTGTCAGTGCACCTCCTGCTGAACGGCCATGGTGGGGTTTGTTTGTAAACAGACTCATGTGATCAATGTGATTGGCTACAGGAGTTGTTCTCTAAACCATTGGCTAGTCATTCGATAATTTTTGTCGGCTATGTATGCCTTTGACAGTTGGCTGTGGCTATTAATGCTCCTCCCCTTGTACAGCGGTGGTGGGTTCATTTGTAAATAAAGTCATGTGATCAATACGATTGGCTGTGGCAGTTGTTCCCTGATCCTTAGGCTAGCCATGCATGCATTTTTTTCCCTGACTGTATCCCTTTAACCGCCATTGCTCAACGCTCCTCCCTCTGTACAGCTGCGGTGGGTTTGTTTGTAAACAAACACATGTGATCAATGCGATTGGCTGCCAGAGCTGTTCTCTGATCCTTAGCCACATTCCACTGACAATGGGATACATAGCCAATGAGTAGCCTATTAATGCTCCTCCCCTTCTACGGCTGCAGTGGATTTGTTTGTAAACAAACACATGTGATTAATGTGATTGGCTGCAGTTCTCTGATCCTTAGGCTAGCCATACATGCATTTTTAATTTTTATTTTTTCCCCCGGCTAGGTCTCCACTTACCAGCCACAGCCAGCTGCCTGTCAACTGCCCTCTGAAAAGCGATCCGCCTTGGACCGCTTTTCAGAGGGCTGCCGCACACATCAATGAGCCCCGTCAATGCAAGCTCCTAGTCCCAAAAGGGGAATCCCCAGCACAAGCAACCTTGGCAGCGCACTGCCTCCCAGATGCATTGTGGGAGAATGGTACCGCCTGACCTTCTCCTCCTTTAAGGCTCCATTCACACTTGTGCGACTTGTCATGCGACTTCCAAAGTCGCATGAGTCGCCGTCCATTTTTTTCCAATGGCACCTGTTCAAATCTGTGCGACTTTTGCATGTGACTTTATGCTCTCTGGCGCATTAACGTCACACTAGCGTATGGTGTTTAAGCCCTGGTTTGCACCAAATGCAGCTTTGAAGGAAAAAAATAAAATAAAAATCGCACTACTTCAGTGCGATTTTTGAAGCCGTTGGTTAGTGAGATTTCTACATCTGTGCGACTTCACGCGCAGGTGTCCATGCAAGCGGCACATGAAAATGACCAAACTTAGTGCAGGAACCTTTTCAAAGCTGGTGCAAGTTGGAGTCGCACCAGTTTGTAGGCTTCCATAGCCAGAAATGGTGTGTGACTTTGATCTGTCAAGTCGCACGATAAGTCGCACCTTTGTGAACCGGGGGGCTTAAGCACACGTCCTGCTAGGTTTTCTTAAGCTGGCCATGACATTGAATTTTAATTCAAAAATGTTAAGTTGACGAACGTTCAGTGGATTTCTCCGATCGTTAGTGGGGTTCAAGTAGACGTTAGTTTTTGACCGCGGTGACGAAGAAAATTCGAAGGAGCGGGATGGAAACATTTTATGCAAACGAATTTCTAACAGGTGTTTGCGGTTTTCGTTTGGGAAAGTCTGTTCGTTCCAAAATTGAATGTTAAAAGCAAAGTTTCCCCCCCCCCCCCCCCCCCTTTTACGTTCGTCACGTCATCGGATGTACTGATGAGAATATTTGTACGAAGGTTTGTTCAGAAATATACTAGCGTATGGCCAGCTCTAGTTTTGGCTAGAATGGCAAAGGGTTAGATGGGCTGCCATGTTTTAACTACTATCTGGGTGGGACACCCACCGGGCATTTTTACCCCCGCCCATGCCAATTTTCAGCTTTCAACGCTGTCACACTTTGAATGACAATTGCACAGTCATACAACACTGTACTCACATGAGATTTTTATCATTTTTTTTTTCACACAGAGTTTGCTTTTGGTGGTATTTAATCATCACTGCTGGGTTTTTTTTTGTTTTGTTTTTTTAAAGCGGTTCTGCACCTAAAATAAAAATATTAAAAGCCAGCAGCTACTAATATTGCAGCTGCTGACTTAATAAAATCACACTTACCTGTCCCAGGGTCCCGCGATGTCGGCGGCAGATGACGAGCGATCGCTCGTCTTGCTGCTGCCCCCGCCGCCATCCTCTGTCAGGGAATCGGGAAGTGAAGCATTACAGCTTCACTGCCCGGTTCCCTACTGCGCATGCGCGAGTCACGCTGCGCGTCTCTTATGGACCCCCGCTGTGTCTCTGGGAACTGTGTGTTTCCCAGAACACAACGGGGGGGGGGGGGGTGGGGCGTCTGCGGCGGTCTGGCCGGAAGTGGGTGCAGTTACCTGGATTATCCAGGTAACTGCACCCCCCTCCCCCCTGAAAGGTGCCGATTGTGGCACCGGAGGGGGGGAGGGATCAGATTAGCGGAAGTTCCCCTTTAGGGTGAAGAACCGCTTTAAATAAACACACAAAAAGGCCAAAAAATAAAGAGATAGAGACACACACACACACACGCAAAACCCGGAAAATTTGAAATAACAACTATTACTAATTATTGGTATTGGAATGTCCTTTCAAATTTGGCTGTTAGTAAACAAATAAGAATTTATCTGAAGTTACGAATTATCTGAAATAATGAATGCTGCTTCTAAACTAGTGGAAAGTAACTAATAATAATAATAATAATAAAAATAAAAAAAATGCAATTTGTAATTTTTACGAATAGCGCATCTAAACAATTGGAACATAATGAATTCTAAATTTTTCGAAGTTACGAATTTATTCCGAATAACCAATCTCAAGCATAATGAATGACCCGGAAAACAAAAAAAAAAATAAAAAAAAAATACCCTAAAAAAAAGAAAACAAACACAATTTTTTTCGGCAGTGCACATGTCTAACTAATATGCCACACTAATGAGGACTGATAAGCGACACTGATGGGCGGCACTTATGAGCATTGATAGTCGGCATTAATGGGCACTGATTAGGGTCATTGATTGGTGTCACTGACGGGCACCACTAATTGGTGTCACTGTTGGGCACTGAAAGGCAGCACTAATTGATGTTACTGATGAGCACCAATTGGTGTCACTGATGGGCACTAGCGATGTCTGAGAGGTCTGGTGTCATGAATAGGGGTGTTTTGTTTTTTTGTTTTTTGGCATTGTCAGATTACACTTCTTTTCTGGCACCCAAAGTGCACAGGGGCAGCCACTACAGGACCTTAACGTGCTTCTTCTCAAGCCACTCCTTTGTTGCCTGGGCCGTGTGTTTTGGGTCATTGTCATACTGGAAGACCCATCCACAACCCATATTCAATGCCCTGGCTGAGGGAAGGAGGTTCTCACCCAAGATTTGATGGTACATGGCCTCGTCCATCGTCCTTTTAATGTGGTGAAGTTGTCCTGTCCCCTTAGCAGAAAGGCACCCCCAAAGCATAATGTTTCCACCTCCATGTTTGGCGGTGGGGATGGTGTTCTTGGGGTCATAGGCAGCATTTCTCCTCCTCCAAACTAGTTGAGTTGATGCCAAAGAGCTCAATTTTGGTCTCATGTGACCACAACACTTTCACCCAGTTCTCCTCTGAATCATTCAGATGTCCATTAGCAAACTTCAGGCCGGCCTGTACATGTGCTTTCTTGAGCAGGGGACCTTGCGGGAGCTGCAAGATTTCAGTCCTTCATGGTGTAGTGTGTTACTAATAGTTTTCTTGGTGACTATGGTTCCAGCTGCCTTGAGATCATTGACAAGATTCTCCCGTGTAGTTCTGGGCTGATCCCTCACCGTTCTCATGATCATTGAAACTCCATGAGGCGAGATCTTTCATGGAGCCCCAGACCGAGGGAGATTGACAGTTAACTGTTGTCACCCTCTTGCCAAACTGCTTAGCGATGGTCTTGTAGCCCATTCCAGCCTTGTGTAGATCTATGGTTGCCACCTCATCCCTTTAAACCTGAACACATATTAATTACAAGGGTTCTGTGGCCGATTTAAGGTGGCAATTAAAAATCACTTGCTGCCTTTTCTGCATTTAATTAGAACCCGTGTAATTCAAAGGTGTTCGTGTTTAAAGGGATGAGGTGGCAACTGTATATAGATCTACAATCTTGTCCCTGACATCCTTGGACAGCTCTTTGGTCTTGACCAGAAATCTCCAAACTACGGCCCTCCAGCTGTTGAGGAATTACATGTCCCATGAGGCAATGTACAACTCACTCACAGACATGACTAGGCATGATGGGAATTGTAGTTCCTGAACAACTGGAGGGACCATAGTTGGAGATCCCCGGTCTTGGCCATGGTGGAGAGATTGGAATCTGATCGATTGCTTCTGTGGACAGGTGTTTTTTTTATACAGGTAACAGGCTGAGATTAGGAGCATTCTCTTAAAGGGAGTGCTCCTAATCTCAGCTTGTTACCTGTGTAGAAGACACCTGGGAGCCAGAAATCTTGCCGATTGATAGGAGATCACATACTTATTTTCACTCATTAAAATGCAAATCAATTTAGAACTTTTTTGAAATGCTTTTTTTCTGGATATTTTTGTTGTTATTCTGTCTCTCACTGTTATAATAAACTGACCATTTCTTTGTCAGTGGGAAACCGTAAAAAAAAAAAAAAAAAAAAAAAAATCAATCAGCAGGGGGAGCAAATACTTTTTCCCCTTCACTATACAACCACCACCCAAACGTGACGCATTCACTGGGTGTAATGCACATGACTGCAGCATGGCGCTCCTGGATTTTAATGGTTAACACAGGCAGTGAGGAGGGGACATATCACCCCCCTCCCCCCCCCCAAAGCCACCAGTCAAATACCTCTGAAAAGTGATCCACGCCGATTCGCTTTTCAGAGGGGGCAGCAAACATGGCTGCCCATGTAAATGTAAAGCAGATTTATAAATGAATTAAAAGGAAAAGGTTCACTTTAAGTTGGGAGTGACCAGGAAGTACTTAGGATAAATTGTTGGTATATACTGTATACTACATTGTTACAATTTTGCAGTGGAAGAAGAGAGTAAAGGAAATACTGCTTATACCTTCCTTTCATTTTACATCAGCCCCCCTCCCCCCATGACGCATCCCAACACTTCTAGGCTTTCTCTTTCGTCTTGTCATCTCCTCCACCCCCCTGTTTAAACCCTCCTTGTTCATCTTCTATGACGACACTCCTCTCCTGAAAGGTCACCACCCACCACCCCACCAGAATATACTCTCTCCTGTTGGGGCAAGTAGTAGGCAGTAATCCAACTATACGGGTCATGTGTGCTTTCTTGAGACTTCTTGCCCAGGTGGTTGTGGTTTCCCCAACTTGCCGATGATGGTTGTTCCCCGGCCAAAAGGTTGAGTTGTCTAAAGCCTCGTACACACGATCGGATTTTCGTCTGGGAATTGTGTAATGACAGACTGTTGGCCTAAAATCCGACCATTAGTAGGCTCCTTCAGAAATTGTTGGCCAACTTTCCGCCAACAAATGTTGGATGGCAGGCTAGTCAATTTTCGGCGGACAACGGTCTGTTGAGAGATTTTCAGCACCCTATTACTGTCCTTAGGTTCCCCCACCCCCGCAGCACCCCATTATTGTCCTCAGCTTCCCCCAGCACATCATTGCTGTCCTCAGGTTCCCCCCAGTGCCCCATTACTGTCCTTAGGTTTCTCCACCCCAGCACTCCATTACTTTCCTCAGCTCCCCCCTGCCCCCTCCAGCGCACCCTATTACTGGCTTCCGCTTCCCCCTTGCAGTGCCCCATTACTGTCTTCATCTCCTCCAAGCACCCCACTGCTGTCCTCAGCTCCCCCTCTTTCCCCCACTGCTGTCGTCGGCTTCCTCCACATCTCCCCATTACTGTGCTCAGCTCCCCCCCTTCCCCCACTGCTGTCCTCAGCTCCGACCCCCCCCCCCTCCCCCCCACATCGATCTTCCTCTTGTCTTGTGTTTGCACCCCCCATAGCGGCATCACTGTGGCTAGCTAAAGTTTTGAGGATTCTGCAAGCTGCCCACCCCTTTTTTATCGGACCAGTTGGCTAAGGCCGGCCATAGACGGTTCGAACCGAGATTCCCCCGCTGGGAGCAGACAATTGCTTGGCAGGAGGGATTCCCCTGTCAGCACTGCCTGGGTTGATGGGGGAATCGTGCACATTTCTCTCCTGCCTTAGGCAGGCCATAGATGATACAAAATTTTCTTTCCTGCAAAAGTCAGTGTTGATGGGGGAATCTTTCCGCCAGAAGTTTGTGTGCAGGGGGGGGGGCTGCCGTAAATATTCACGTGTAGACATTTGACTTACTGGTTGTACCCAAGTCGATTGATGGATTAACTTGGATACAATGGATTGACTTGGGTACAATCAGAATGCCCCTACACGGATCAAATCTCGGACGGTTCCTGCTGAACCATCTATGGCCGGCTCTAGGCCAGGATTGCGACAGACTGGCTTTCAAAACAATTTCCTGACCCTTTTCTCAAAATCAAGTGCACTGGACAGCATGGCGCTGCGACACCCATGTGGTTTGGCACACATGCAAAATAAATAAATTAAAAAAAAAATCACAATGCATGGGTCTATCAATAACAATGAATGGATCCGCCAGTTGTCTGCTAAAGGCAAGCACACTTTTGTGCGTGTCAGAAACTGCGTGTTTTGATCTGATAGAAATGTACTCCGCTCCTAATTTCCTGTTGTCAGAGAACACCACAGTATCTATCCTGGACTGAAATTGCAAGAAATGGTGTCAGCCCTGCCCAGCTGTCTTTTGCTAATATACAAATGCCCACCCCGCCTCCCTCCCCATGACGGTTTGTGATAAACGTTTAAACTTTTCACACACACACACACACACTCAGCCCCTCCGCGGTTCCCCCCTCCGTGCCCCCTCCCCGCACTCAGCCCTTCCGCTGTCCCCCCCACCCCACACTCAGCCCTTCCGGTCAACCTGATCCGTGGGAGGAGAAGCCAGAAGACCATAGCCAATATTGAATAAATAAATTTAAAAAAATCATAGAAATCTACGAGTCCGGCGCCCTGCATTCATGCAAACTAGGGGGGCAGGAGCGGCCGGTCCATTAGAGGTGCTGCTTCTGCCCCCATTTTTACAGCATCAGAGGTGGGTGGGGGGTGTTTTGTAGTTTAAGATAACATCCTACGATCCAAAACCTTCTGCGGAGTTGGTCACGCCTACAAAAAGCAATTATCCAAATACTTGAACCTGTTGGAATGCTACTGTTGGAGTACGACCCCATTCAAGTCTTAGAGGTGGTATCATTCAGGGAGGAGGTTGTCACTGTACCAGAGAGGTAAGTAAAAACCTGGGTGGGGGGTGGGGGGAATCTAGCTGAAGATGACCATAGATCAGTATCATTTTGAAGGGAATTTCAGGAAAATCATTTGTCAGAGCATTTGATAGTACTATTGGGGGCTCAACAAAATTTTGCAAAAAAGCCTTCAAGTTTTTTGTTGGCTTGCCATGCCAATGTTTTGAATTCTATGTTTGATCTCACTTTGCGCATTACAATAATTAATATTTTTCCTGAACAAAAACCACAATTGCGTACTTCTCCTTTTGATTTTCCTTATCACTGTGGTCGAAACAGTCGTCAATTTCACCCCATTTAACTATTAATCAAAAGGAGCATTTCGAAAATGTTTTTCGACCAAACTTTTACTGGTCTGTGGCCAGCTTTAGACAGCAGTAGCATTTCGTACAAAAATTCTCATCAGAACATTCTAAGAGCAATCTATCTAGCCGTTGTTGGGTCAACTAATTTCATTCGTAAGCCCTTACAAAATTTCATCCCGATTTTAAAATGAATCCCGGATGAATTAAGCAGGTTTCATTGAGATGTGTACAAATTTCCCTGAACAAAAAACACGTTCAAGAAAAAATTTCCTTCTTGCGCCTTCAAATTTTTTGTCACTGTGGTTGAAAACGAATGTTGATTTGATCCCACTAACTATTAGAAAATCAAACAAACATTCTGAAAATGAAATTTTGTTCATACAAAATTTGACTGGTGTATGGCCAGCTCTACTCTCTGCTCTCAAGACCTGGTTGCTATATGAATGTGTGGTCTCCGATGTCCTGGACCTCTTGGGTTTTACTTTTTGTAAAACCAGGTCGTGCCCTTTCAAATGCAAATATTTGCTGCATGCATGTAATACAAATGCTGATATTGTCTGCACACCCAACAAACCTTCATTGTGTTGTCTATGGTGGTGAATATTAAAGAGGAGCTGCACAAAAAAAAAAAATATTAAAAGCCAGCAGCTACTAATATTGCAGCTGCTGACTTTTAATAATATCACACTTACCTGTCCCAGGTTCCAGCGATGTCGGCGGCAGATGACGAGCGATCGCTCGTCTCGCTGCAGCCACCGCCGCCATCCTCTGTCAGGGAATCGGGAAGTGAAGCAAGAGGGCTTCACTGCCCGGTTCCCTACTGCGCATGCGCGAGTTGCGCTGCGCTGGTTCCCCGCTGTGTCTCTGGGAACTGTGTGTTTCCCAGAACACAACGGGGGGGGGGGGCCATGCGGCGGTGGGCGGAGCCATGCGGCGGTCTTGCCGGAAGTGGGTGCAGTTACCTGGATTATCCAGGTAACTGCACCCCCCTCCCCCCCGAAAGGTGCCGATTGTGGCACCGGAGGGGGGAGGGATAATACTAGCGGAACTTCCCCTTTAGGGTGAAGAACCGCTTTAACAACAGATTGGCAATAAAAGAGGCTAAAGGCACATGCACCAGGGAACTTCTGTGTTCATGAATTCAAGGCATTGATAATGAATTGATGGTCACAGATTTGTGTGTAATCATTCATATGATATTGGAGCTTTTGTATTTGACATCTTCAATTGTTTGGTTTTCCATTTGAAAGAAGTTAGAAGATATATTTTTTGTGGGGTACAGATTCTATCCTTCATGCACATGGAAGTTGGGTTTAATCCTCAGACCTCTGTGTAGATGGATGGTGGCCTGTAGAGAGAAGCTCCCACCTTCCACTCGTGTCCAGTAGAGAGAAGCTCCCACCTTCCACTTGTGGTCAGTAGAAACAAGACAATCCCATACACTGGTGGCGAGTGGAGAAAAGGGCCCACCTTACACTAATGGCTAGTGGAGAGTAGCTGAAAAGGTCTTCTTACATTGGTAGCTAGTAGAGAGAACCCCCCCCCCCCCTCCTTAGTCTGGTGGTCCGTAAACAAAACCCTCCCCCTGGCAATATACTAAGATCATTTAATTTGAAAACTTTAGCTTCAGAAACATTCATTTTGATTTTTTGAATCATTAGCAAGCTCAAATCAACCTTTGTTTTCGACTGCAGTGATGAGAAAATTCAAAGGAGAAGGATGGAAAATGTTGTAGTTTCAATGGTGATCGGAAAGGAGAACCTTTCCACCTATATTGTTGGTCAGTAGAGGAACAAGGCCTTTACTTGGTGCTCACCTGGAGAGACTGACCCCCTTGCATTAGTAGTCAGTGGAGAGAAAGGCCCCTAAAGCCTGGTAAACACTACGAGTTGTTTTCCGTTCAACCAAGTGGGTTGAATGAAAAAAAGCTGTAATTTCTGGTCGGAGTCGCTGTACTAACAATCTGATGTTGGTACAGCGATCTCCCCCTCTGAGTTATTGTGTCCTCCCTGCTAGAACACTCCGGTCAGCACAGGGGCCGAATGGCGGCAGGTTTTTGTTGAACTGGCCGATGTTGCCTGGCATTTTGCTTTTGTGCAAGGCTTTACCTTGGTGGTCAGTGGAGAGAGAGGCCCCTTATATGGGCTTCAAGTGGACAAAAAACTGAGTTACTTACCGGTAACATCCTTTTCCGGGAGTCTTTCAGGACAGCCACCGTAGAGAGACCCTGGCTCCTCCCCTCTTAGGAAACGCCACCTTCAATTTCACAATTTAAGTCTCATCCTCCCTCTGTCCCCTCAGTTCTTCCAGAGTACCTCCAGCCAACTGGGGAGACACAAGAACACATCAAACAAACACACTTTTAATCTTACCTGACGGTCTCATGCGATAAGTTCCCAAGAATATCCAAACACCTGGGTGGGAACCGGTGCTGTCCTGAAAGACTCCCGGAAAAGGATGTTACTGGTAAGTAACTCAGTTTTTCCCAAGTCCGTCTTTCAGGACAGCCACCGTAGAGAGGATAAGCGAGCACCTTACCTTAGGGTGGGACTACTGCTTGCAGCACTTTACGACCAAAGGCATGGTCCTTGGCTGACAGAAGATCCAATCTATAGTGCTTCACAAACGTAGAAAAACTGGACCACGTTGCAGCTCTACAGATCTGTTCAGGAGAAGCACCAGCCCACTCTGCCTGAGAAGTTGCCACTGCCCTGGTTGAGTGTGCCCTGATCCCAACTGGGGGTTCTAACCTCCCTGTCACGTAAGCCTGCCCAATGGCTGACCTCAACCATTTGGCTATTGTACGTTCAGAGGCTCTGGAACCCTTCCTAGCCCCTGAAAATAACACAAAAAGTGAATCAGACTTCCTGAACCGACTTGTGCAATCTAAATAATGAAGGACACATCTTCTAACATCCAATCTATGAAAAATGTGTAAAACAAAAGGAGTGAAACTTGCGCTTGGTAAAAAAATAATTGATATGGGAAAAATCAATTAAGAAAATAGCAGCTGAGCACAAAAAAACAGATACTAGGTCCAACTAACAGAAATATGAAAAACAGTGCAGCGCTTAATGTATAACACGTGACTGAATGTAGTGAAACAATAAATCAGGGAAAAAACTTTCAAAGATAATGTTTCCAAAAAGTAAAACATCAATGATAAACAGTACACATGTGCATATTGTGCAATAAACAAAAAACAAAAAATGGGCTATTGAACCAAAAAAAGGGTCAAAAAATCTTTTAGAAGGACAAAAAATAATTGTTTAAACTACAGCTTAGTGCTGTGAAGCACAACCTTGTGATTAAGTGAGAAAAACAAACAACAAAATTGAAAAATAAATCAAAACAAATCCCATGCTTTGGATAAATGAAGTGATTTACAAGGCCCCTTAAATGTGAAGATATAAGTTCTTTAGATGGAACGTGAATGGAACTTTAAAGTTGAACGTGAATGAAGCTTTAAAATTGGTCCCAGGTGTCACTGGTATAGGTGCTTGACCACGTAAATTCTTTCACTCTACAGTTTAAGTAAGTAGTAAAGGCTTACCAGAGCCACCTTTAGTGTGCGCAAATACGAACTCCCCAAATGTTGGGATCGGACAAGATCGTTCCTCCGACACTCCTCGTGTGGATGGATGACTCGAATCACCTTCAGTAACGCTAAATTTTGCTCCCATGGCCACTCCCTTCACTTGCAAAAAATGGGTCCCATCGTGCCAAAAGTGGTTGTGCGTCATGGCAAACAAAAGTAATTCAAGAATATAGTTGCGCTGAGTCACCGAAATACTACCATCCTGGGCCAGAAAGTGATGGACCGCTTCATAGCCCAGTTGATGGGAGATAGCGGTGTACAGTGAAGGAACACCCGAAGGTGTGGGTCATTCTTTACCTTCCTATCCGGAAAGGTGATTCGAGTCATCCATCCACACGAGGAGTGTCGGAGGAACGATCTTGTCCGATCCCAACATTTGGGGAGTTCGTATTTGCGCACACTAAAGGTGGCTCTGGTAAGCCTTTACTACTTACTTAAACTGTAGAGTGAAAGAATTTACGTGGTCAAGCACCTATACCAGTGACACCTGGGACCAATTTTAAAGCTTCATTCACGTTCAACTTTAAAGTTCCATTCACGTTCCATCTAAAGAACTTATATCTTCACATTTAAGGGGCCTTGTAAATCACTTCATTTATCCAAAGCATGGGATTTGTTTTGATTTATTTTTCAATTTTGTTGTTTGTTTTTCTCACTTAATCACAAGGTTGTGCTTCACAGCACTAAGCTGTAGTTTAAACAATTATTTTTTGTCCTTCTAAAAGATTTTTTGACCCTTTTTTTGGTTCAATAGCCCATTTTTTGTTTTTTGTTTATTGCACAATATGCACATGTGTACTGTTTATCATTGATGTTTTACTTTTTGGAAACATTATCTTTGAAAGTTTTTTCCCTGATTTATTGTTTCACTACATTCAGTCACGTGTTATACATTAAGCGCTGCACTGTTTTTCATATTTATGAAAAATGTGTTCCTGTTCTCTCACCGGATTTGAACAGAAAGTAGGCAGCACAATCTCCTGGACTCTATGAAAACTAGAGGCTACCTTCAAAAGGCCGGATCTGTCTTAAAAATCAAACGGTCCGCTAAAACCTGAAAAAAAAAGGTGCCCTAACAGAAAGGGCTTTGAGTTCACTCACTCTCCTTGCCGTAGTGATCGCCACCAAAAACACAGTTTTGAGAGTGATCAATCTTAACGAGCAAGATTCCAATGGCTCAAAAAGTTCTCCTGTGAGAACCTGTAAAACTAATGAAAGATCCCAAACTGGGAAGGGGGAATTTGTAACGGGTCTCTGCCTACTTAAGGCTCTAAAGAACCTCACTATCCAAGGGTCTGTTGCTAGATGCCGTTCCAGAAATATGCTTAAAGCGGATACCTGACCCTTCAAGGTTCCAAGGGCTAAACCTTTATCTGCCCCTGCCTGCAGGAACTCTAGAACGGCTACCGAGCTGCGCACATCAAAGGAGTTCTCTGAGCACCAGCTATTGAACCGCCTCCATACCTTCAAGTTAATGGTCTGCGTTTCCTTTTTCCTGCAACTTAGGAGAGTGGCTACTAAATGATCCGAGAACCCTTTGCTCCTCAGCAATTCCTCCTCAGTAGCCAAGCTGCAAGGTTCCACCGCTCCACCTGAGGACAACAGATTGGACCCTGAGAAAGAAGATCCTCCTGGACTGGGAGAATCCAGGGGGGTTCCACAGACAGGCCCTTCAGAATGGAGAACCACGGCCTCCTGGGCCAGTGTGGCGCGATTAGAATAAGAGTAGTGTTCTCCGCCTGAAACTTCCTTAACACTGCATGGATCAGAACGGGAAGGGGGGAAAGCATAGCACCTGGAGAATCTCCAACTCTGTGCTAGTGCGTCCACCCCCCAACGCCCTGTCCCCCCTGTATATGGAAAAGAAGATGGCTACCTTCGTGTTTTCCCTTGAGGCAAAGAGGTCTATCGAAGGAATCCCCCACCTTTGGGTGACCATTTCGAAAACCTCTTGCTTGAGAACCCAGTTGCCTTCTCTCAGTGTTCTCCTGCTGAGGAAATCTGCTACCTGATTTTGCTCCCCCTTCA